>NC_136666.1:18143902-18156402 GCF_903797595.1 Erithacus rubecula
CCCAGATTTTTCTTCCCTATACCCAAATTTTACCCAGATTTTTACTCTGTAAACTGAAATTTCACCCAGATTTTTATCTATAACCCAGATTTTACCCAGATTTACCCAGATTTTTACTGTTACCCAGATTTTTACTCTGTAATCCACATATTACCCATTTTTTTCTTCTGTAACCAAGATTTCACCCAGATTTTTATTCTATAATCCAAATTATACCCAGATTTTTACTCTAACCCAGATTTTTACACTATAACCCGAATTTCACCCAAATTTTTACTCTGTAACCCACATTTCACCCAAATTTTTACTCTGTAATCCACATTTTATTCAGATTTTTACTCTATAACCCAGATTTCACCCAGATTTTTACTCTGTAACCCAAATTTCACCCAGATTTTTACCTATAACCCAAATTTCACCCGATTTTTATCCACATTTCACCCTGAGCCATTTAAGGGGCTCTGGGAGCTGCTGCTCAGCACAGATAATAATTGTGATAACATCAAAGGCTGCTCAAAAAGAGACTTTTTTGGCCATTTCCCCAATTTCTGTCATCATGAGAGTTGAGAACTTTTCATTTTTAGAAATGTGGCTGAATTTGGGCATCAAATGGTGCCACTGAGAGAGAAAAAAAGGCTGGAAAAATCCAGAAATCACAGAAAAAATGAGTTTAGAATGGCCCATTGTAAACACAGAACCCATTTATTTACTTTTTCCTCAATTTCTACCATTGTGAGAGTTGAGAACTTTTCTTTTTTAGAAAAGTGGCTGAATTTGGGCATCAAATGGTGGCACTGGGAGAGAAAACAGGCTGGAAAAACCCAGAATAAAATCAGTGTGATGGTGTTGAAAGGCCCATTCCAAACACAAAATCCCATTTTTCTACATTTTCCCCAATTTCTGTCATCATGAGAGTTGAGAATTTTAGTCTTCTAGAAATTTGGGCATCAAATTGTGGCACTGAGAGAGAAAACAAAGCTGGAAAAACCCAGAATAAAATCAGTGTGATGGTATTGAGAACCCCATTGTAACCACAGAATCATTTTTTTTACATTTTCCTCAATTTCTACCATTGTGAGAGTTGAGAACTTTTCTTTTTTAGAAAAGTGGCTGAATTTGGGCATCAAATGGTGGCACTGAGGGAGAAAAAGGCTGGAAAAACCCCCAAAAATTGAGTGTGATGGTGTTGAAAGGCCCATTCCAAACACAAAATCCCATTTATTTACATTTTCCACCAATTTCTGTCATCATGAGAGTTGAGAACTTTAGAACTGTGGCTGAATTTGGGCATCAAATTGTGGCACTGAGAGAGAAAACAAAGCGGAAAAACCCAGAATAAAATCAGTGTGATGGTATTGAGAACCCCATTGTAACCACAGAATCATTTTTTTTACATTCTCCTCAATTTCTACCATTGTGAGAGTTGAGAACTTTTCTTTTTTAGAAATGTGGCTGAATTTGGGCATCAAATGTTGGCACTGAGGGAGAAAAAAGGCTGGAAAAACCCAGAATAAAATCAGTGTGATGGTGTTGAAAGACCCATTCCAAACACAAAATCCCATTTATTTACATTTTCCACCAATTTCTGTCATCATGATTGTTGAAACTTTTCTGTGGCTGAATTTGGGCATCAAATGGTGGCACTGAGAGAGAAAACAAAGCTGGAAAAACCCAGAATAAAATCAGTGTGATGATATTGAGAACCCCATTGTAACCACAGCTCTTTGTATGACAAAAATCTCATTTTTTTTCCCTTTTTTTTGCCATTTCCCCCCATCCCTGCCCTGCTGAGAGTTTGAACACTCCTCTCCCTTGCAGGAAATGTGCCCTCCATGCAAATCTCTCTAACTAGACAAATATTATTTCCTTTTCTCAGCTGGCTCTGGGGAGGTTTCCATATCCTCAGGTAAGATTGTTCATTACTGCTGTTTGCCACTGTGACATTCATTCCTATGGATGAAGGTGCAGAGAGCAAATTGGGAACATTTCAACCACCCACAAATAAATCTGTCCTGTTAAATTGAAAAGTGGGAGCAGCAAGGAGTCGTTTAAAAGTCTCTATTGATTTTTTTTTTTATTTTTTTCCTCTTTTTTTTCCCTCCCCGGAGACAAAAAAAATGTTGGTTTTGTTGGGAGGTTTAAAAAAATAATTCGGTTTTAACAATAGTATCTGTTTGTTTTCTTGCAATTTGATTTTTTAATTCTGGTATCCGTTTCATTTCTTGCAATTTGATTTTTTAATTCTGGTATCCGTTTCATTTCTTGCAATTTGATTTTTTAATTCTGGTATCTGTTTCATTTCTTGCAATTTGGTTTTTTAATTCTGGTATCTGTTTCATTTCTTGCAATTTGATTTTTTAATTCTGGTATCCGTTTCATTTCTTGCAATTTGGTTTTTTAATTCTGGTATCTGTTTCTGGCAATTTGGTTTTTTAATTCTGGTTTTGAGTGATGGTACAAGGATTTAAAATCTCAAAAAAAAATAGAATGTGAGTGGGATATTTAAGGGAGTTTCCATTGAAGAGGAGCTAATATCAGAATTTTACTAAATATTGGTTTTTTTTAATGTGATATTTTCTAATCACCTGGTAAAAAAAAAATCTCTGGTGGCTCTGGTTGGGTGGTTGCCGAATTTTGCATATTTTATTTATTAACTTATTTACTTATATTTTACTTTTTATGCTTTAAAAACAAAACCAACCCAGAAGTGGCTTTGACAATTCCCATCTGGAGATGGATGTCAGAACTCACAGGGACAAACTGTTCAGCACTTCCTGCCAATTATTCATTCTAGGGAGAGGAGGGGGAAAAAAAAATAAAAAAAAAAAAAATAAAAATTTAAAAAAATAAATTAAAAAAAAAAAATTAAAAAAGTGGAAAAAAAATTTTAAAAGTGGAAAAAAAATTTAAAAAAAAAAAGTGGAAAAAAATTTAAAAAAAAAAAAAAAAAAGTGAAGTGTCCAGGGAGTAAAATGAATTATTTGAATGGGGTTTTTTTTATGTTTTGATGACTGTTCTCTGCATCTTGGGCTCTGCAGCTCTCAGTGCCTGGAGGCTCTGGCTGATTTAAAGGTGCTGTTGGTCTGTGCTCTTTAAGCATCTATTAACTTGCTATTATTATGCAAATAACTGTTGTAATACACACACTAATTTATGCATGGTTAGATTATGCAGATGCCTCACAAACATGGTTATTGAATAATAGGCTGGGGCTCATTCCCTCTCCCATTTTTAGAAGCTGTTTTAAGCAAATTCTCCTGACACTTCTGCAGACTTGGGTGGAAATATTTGGATTTTTCACTTTTTTTTTTTTTTTTTTTTTTTTTCATCATTCCCTCTGCAACATGTTCACTGAAACCATCAACAGAAGTGGAATATTTTATTTGGGTTTTCAATATATTTTTGGAAGATCATAAAAGAAACTTTGGTGTTGAGGAGCCCTGAACATTTTGGATTTTGTATTTTTTCAATATTTGTGGATTTGATAATTTTGAAATGCAAAGTGATGAGCAGAGGGAGGGAGGTTGGACATTCCATGTGGATCCAGGCAAAGCCAAGTTTAAAGATGATTTTTTTTTACAGCTCTAATTAAAAAGGGTCTGGAAAAGAATATTTGGCAAGGCAGCAGCCCATGAAATTATATATATATATATATATATATATATATATAAATAAAAAATATTTATTTATTTATATTTATATATTATAGATTTATTTATTTATTTAATAATAATTATATATATAATTATATATATAATTGTATATTTTATAATTATATATATATTTATCTATATTTTAAAATTTAAAACGTGGCTGTTCAGCTTTTCAAGCTTCTGCTTTGATTTTATGTGAATTTATTTGGGGTTTTTTTTTAGGCTTGTGCTGGGCAGGAGAAACCTTTGATTAGGGGGATAATTAATGGGGGGGGGGTTTAATCTCTTTGTTTTCTTAATTATTTTATTATTTCCTATTATTTTTCATTTTGCTCATTCCTGGAATAATTCATCCCTTCAAGGAATGAAAGTCCAAATTTATCCCTAAATCCCTCAAAGTTTCCCTGTGAAAATGGGAAATTTCAAATGTGGGTGAGAGCACCTGGAATTTCCTCCAAGTGGATTTTGCTGCAAGAAAAAAGGAAAAAAAACAAAAAAATTTGGTTTTTTTTTTAATTTTGAAGGCACAGACAAATGGTGTGTGAAAATTCAGTTTGAATGAAGGATTTATAGGGAGAGAAATTAAAATTAATTTAAGGGTTATTATTTCATTTCCTTCAGCAGGATATTTGCTCCCCACTCTTCATTTCCCACATTTATTAATTTTATAAGTATTTATTTTTCTGATTTATTAATCATTATTTGATCTTTACAATTAAGCACTTAAACAAGTGAGCAGAAAAGTTCTTTATGGGTGTGTTGAGAGTTAATATATAATTATTAACTCTAATTATATATATTTTTTGATCTCAATATACAGATTATAATCTTGATGAAGATTAAAAAGGAACAATCTGAGCAGGGAAATTACAAACAGGGATGTTCAGAACTTTTCCACTTTAAAAACTTTGGAGCAGGAAATTCTTGAGCCTTAAAATGGAGAAAAATTTGAATTTTTGGTGCATTTTATGGTTTTGGTGTTGCTGAGATTTTGGGAAATGTGAAAATCCTTTTGGAAAGGGGAGGGAATGATGTTTGTGGGGTTTTCTGTGGGTAAAAAATGAAATTTTTAAGGTTAATTTAGGGTTTATTTGCACCTCTGTTGATAATGAGAATGGTGCATGTGCTCACAAATATTCCAGAATAAAGTTATTTTCTACAGAAACATGAAAAAAAGAAAGGAAACCCCTTTTCAAGGGTTTTTTAGGGATCTGAGGAAAACAAGTTTTCGATTTTCCTGTAAAAGTTTCACCTGAATTTGATTATTTTGATTTTACACACCCCAAAAAACCATGGCACCTTGGATATTTAATTCAATTTCCAAAAATCTGGAAAAACTTCACAGAAATTCAAATTCCCAAAATAAAACCACGATGGTGGGCAGTGATTTATTTCATGATAATGCAATTTAGGAGAAATTAAAAAAAAAAAATGGAATTGCCCATTAAATATTCTCAGTTTGTTGTCAAAGTTTCTCCAGGGCAAGGTGGGAAAAATTCCAGAGGAGCAGGCAGAGAAAATCCCAAGCTCCTCTTCATAAATTAGATAAAAATAACCTGATTTTTTTTTCCTTTTTTGGCACCAAAAAAAAAAAAAAAAAAAATTCCCTCCTCCCCAAAAACAAAAATCTGAGCAAATTCTACTATTGGAAAGCTTTGAATATTTTCACACCCCATTAATTTATATTTATTCTCTGCCTCATCTTTACATTTATTTATTTTTTTAATTTTTTTTTTTCTCTCTCCCTTTTTTTTTTTTATTTTAAATTTTTTTTTTTTTGGTGGTAAATTCAGACTCCCTGCTGCTGGAGTGATTTTCATCTTGTTGTTAATTTTCCCTGCTCCATATGGAGCTGCAGACATTTCACCTGCAGGCTGTACTAGATTTTGCTGTAGCAATCTCACTTCCTCAGGCCAAAACTGTCATTTAAGGTTCCTGCTGCATCTGTCTAAGCTTTTTTTTTTTTAAAATTTTTATTTATTTATTTTTATTTTTTTTTTCTTGCCATTAAGAGAGTGTGAATAACAAATTGGATGCACCTGAGATTTTTCAGATGATTGGTGTGTTCTGTAGATCTTGGAAACAGATCCCTGTAGGGATGGGGAGGGGCTAAAAAAAAATTTATTTTTTCCAACAGCAAAAAAAAAAAAAAAAAAAAAAAAAAAATACATAAACAAAACCATCCCCACACCAAATATTTCATCCTGCCTTGTCATTGATTAGAAAAGAGCCTTTAATTTCATTTCACCCCATGTTGTGATTAATTTGCATTCTTTGTCAGAAGTTAATGGAGTTTTTTATGGTTGGCTCTGAAATCCTTGAAGAGTGGGACTTGAGCTGATGTGAAATTTATTTTTTTTTTTTTTTTTTTTTTGCTGCTTGATTGATGGCAGAGCTTGATGTGATTCCAAACGGCTTTTTAAGCTGTTTTTAAGAATTATTTGAATAAAATGCCAGCTAGGATATTGTTCTAACAGCAGAGATTATCTGTTAAAAATCTGTTTCAAATAAAGAACGTGATAAGTAGAGGGGAAAAAAAAAGAAAAAAGATCAAAAAGACAGGAGGGGATGATGGAGGTGGGAGATGATATTTGTTAAAATAACTTATTTCAAAATGTACTGGCAGCAAGAGACTTTCATTTAAAGCTCTTTTTTTTTTTATATATACACAGCTTCTTTTTGCAGCAGGAGGAATAAGGGGAATAAATTAGGGAAGAATTTTGATTTTTTTTTTTTTATTTTTTTTCTCTCACACTGGAGCTCAAACTGAGACAGAAATGATGAGTTATTCCTGGTGTCATCCTGAAATCCCACAGCAAGGGAAGCACAAAAAAAAAACAAAAAAAAGGGAATTTTACAGTGCTGGCTGTGGATTTGCTTCCTAAGAAATATCAGGGGGAAAATATAAAATAAATGAAAGAAAAAAAGCCTGAGTGGAAGCAAAGAGGTTTTTGCTCCTCCTGGTAGGAAAGGTTTTTCCCAAACCCAATTTGGAAAGGATCAGAGGGAAAATGTAGAATATTCTGGGATGGATTGGGGACAATGGGGCTCCTTCCTCCAGCAGGACAGAACTTCACCTTAAGGAAAAAAAAAAAAAAAATATATTGTTATTATTATTATTATTGTTATTCCAGCAGGACAGCACTCTACCTTTAAAAAAAATATATATATATATATATATATATTTATTATTATTATTATTATATTATTCCACCAGGACAGCACTTCACCTTAAAAAAAAAATATATATTTATATAATAATAATAATAATTATTATTATTATTATTCCAGCAGGACAGCACTTTACCTTAAATATATATATATATATATAATTATTATTATCATTATTATCATTATTCCTATTATTCCTATTATCATTATTATTATTTTTTTTTCTTCTGACCCCCAAAGCTGATGATTTTTCACAAAATTTCCTTTTCCTCCTTTTGATTTTCCTCCCTCACTGCAATTCCTGCCAGGAGATTTTACTCCAGCTCCAAACCTCCCCTGCCAGTTTTTCCTTGGGAATCAGGAATTTATTTGCTGAATAATTTCCTGCCTTGAGATGAACTTGCTGCTTTAACACAAAAGATTCTTTTTCTTTTTTTTTTTTTATTCCCTGCAATCCATATTAGACCAAACCCACCTGGCTGCATTTAAATGGAATCAGGGGGGGAAAAAAATAAATATTTATTAATTGGGATGGTGAATACCATTTTAGTGGGTTTGTTTGTTTTTTTCTTTTAAGCATTCATTTCTTTGGGGAGGATAAATTGTTTTCAGCAGGCAGGAAATGTTCAATGCCATTGAAATGCCATTAAACACTGCTCAGATTTCATATGCCAATATTAAATATATTCATTTATATATTTATATAATAAATAAATATTAATTGGCAAATAATGCTAATCTAGTCAATGCAATTGTAATATCTTAAATATGATCAATTCCTGGAAATCTTTTTTTTTTGGAATATATTCCAGAAATCAACTGGCAGTTATTGTTTTAAGCTCATTCCTAATTTTCTTAGCTTAGGTTTGACATAGATCATTCCCTTTTTGTTTTTTTATTTTATTTTTCTCCATAGCCAGCAATAAGTTTGAATTTTGAATTTGATTTGCCTGTCGGGAACTTGCTGTAAAATTTGAATTTAGTTGGTTTTTTCTAGAGGTACTTCCTTGTTTTGAAAAATGGAGAGATTTTAGAAAAAAAAAATTTAAAAGAATCTGAAATAGAAGGAGAAAAAATCTATTTATTTATCTTGACCTTCCTGATATTTTTTTTTTTATTGTAAAATTGATCTTTAAATAATGTGGTCAAGCATGGGACATGGAGGGTGACCAATAAAATCCTAACAAATTTTAAATATAATGATTTCATAATAAGTTTAATATTACTTAGTTTGTTTTAAAAACTGGTTTTGGGATCTTGAAAGGCTGATGTGCATTTTTTAATCTCTAATCCAGAGAATTCCAGTTGTTCTCCACAATTTTCTCCACTTGTTCTCCACATTTATTCTCCATAATTATATCCAATTTTTCTCCATTTTTTCTCCAATTTTTCTCCAATTGTTCTCCAGTTGTTCTCCAATTTTTCTCCAATTTTCTCCAATTTTTCTCTAATTATTCTCCTCATTTATTCTCCATAATTGCTCTCCAGTTGTTCTCCACAATTTTCTCCAATTCTTCTCCACAGTCTTCTCCAATTATTCTTCACATTTATTCTCCATAATTATATCCAATTTTTCTCCAATTTTTATCCAGTTTTTCTCCAATTGTTTTCCAATTGTTCTCCAATTTTTCTCAATTTTTCTCCAATTGTTTTCCAGTTTTTCTCCCATTTTTCTCCCATTTTTCTGTAATTGTTCTCCAATTTTTCTCCAGTTGTTCTCCAATTTCTCTCTAATTGCTCTTTATCTGTTCTCCACATTTATTCTCCATAATTGTTCTCCAGTTGTTCTCCACATTTATTCTCCATAATTATATCCAGTTGTTCTCCAAATTTTCTCCAGTTTTTCTCCAATTTTTCTCCAATTGTTCTCCAGTTTTACTCCAATTTTTCTCCAATTTTTCTCCAATTGTTTCCAATTGTTCTCCAAATTTTCTCCAATTTTTCTCCAATTTTTCTCCAGTTGTTCTCCAATTTTCCTCCAATTGTTTCCAATTGTTCTCCCATTTTTCTCCAACTGTTTTCCAATTGTTCTCCTATTTTTCTCCATTTTTTTCTCCAGTTTTTCCCCAGTTTTACTCCAATTTTTCTCTAGTTGTTCTCCCATTTTTCTCCATTTTTTCTCCATTTTTTCTCCAACTGTTTTCCAATTGTTCTCCTATTTTTCTCCAGTTTTTCTCCAGTTTTTCCCCAGTTTTACTCCAATTTTTCTCTAATTGTTCTCCCATTTTTCTCCATTTTTTCTCCAATTTTTCTCCAACTGTTTTCCAGTTATTCTCCCATTTTTCTCCCATTTTTCTCCAGCTGTTCTCCAGTTTTTCTCCATGTTATCCCAATCCAGAGTGGCCTCAGGACAGGGACAGTCCTGACTCTGCTGGGGGGTTCCCAGCTCTCAGTTCCATCCCTGGAAGGTTTTTCCTGCTGCAGGAGGAGCTGCCTCTGCTGTCCTGCCTCTTCCCAGCCTGGACACCCCTTTTTTAGTTTATTTTGAATTTTTTTAATTTTAATTATTTTTTCATTTTTGTCTCTCTGCATTTCTGATTTTGGGGTTCTGCTCAGTGCCCCACTGGGGATGCTCAGGGTGGTGGTTTGGTGTCCTTGTTCTGTTTCCTGATTTCTTTGCTCTGTTAGTTTTTTGTTTGTTTGTTTATTTGTTTCTTTTTGGAGTTTTATTTTGGGTGGGTTTGGAGTTTTGGAGGGGTTTTTTTTGGTGGTTGTTGTTTTGGTTTTTTTTTTTTTTTGTTGTGTTTGTCTGGTTTGGGTTTTTTTGTTTTGTTTTTTTTGTGGTTTTTTTGTTTGTGTTTTTTTGTTTTGTTTTTGTTTTTTGGTTTTAGGTTGGTTTTATTTTGTTTGGTTGTTTGGGTTTTTTGTTTGTTTGCTGGTTTTTGGTTTTGTTTGGTTTTGGTTTTTTTGTCTCTCTGCATTTCTGATTTTGGGGTTCTGCTCAGTGTCCCACTGGGGATGCTCAGGGTGGTGGTTTGGTGTCCTTGTTCTGTTTCCTGATTTCTTTGCTCTGTTTTTGTTTGTTTGTTTTTTATTTTGGTTTTTGTGTTTGTTTTTGGGGGGGTTTTGGTTTTTTTTTTTTTTTATTTTGTTTTCTTTTTGTTTTGTTTTTGTTTCCCTGCATTTCTGATTTCTGCCCAGGGTGGTATCTCTGATCTCCTTGCTCTGTTTCCAGGACATCCCATTTTTTTGGAGCTTTTGGAGCCTTTGTTGGATTCCACCACTCTCATCCAGCTCAGTTCTCTCATTTTCCCTCTCCCACATTGTCCCAAAAGTTTTTCTCTTCCCCTCTGGGTGACACAAAGATCTGGGTGGAACAAATCCCAATTCTTTGTTTTATCTTTTTCTTTGTTCTCTGGGAGCAAACACTGACACAATTTGGACTCTGATCCTGGATTTTCAACAGCAATTTGCTAAATTTTTATTTTTAATTTTTTTTTTCCTGTCCTGCTGACCAAGGGATTTGTTGTCAGGGTGTAGAAATGATTGCTGGGAGGAGTTATTATTGTCATTATTATCATTATTATTGTCATTATTATTGTCATTATTGTCACCACAATCCCTCCAACAGTGTGGAGCTTTCCATGCCCACGTTGGTGAATTGTGTTTCTAAACTCTGGTAAAGAGATTTCTCTGAGAAGTGGCTGCAGTTCAATGGTGGATGAAATAATCTCTTTATATAAATTTGTTTGGAGACCTCAGGGAAAAGCAGCATAATATAATTGTAAGAATATATTTAATATTAAGGTTGTTGTGAATTGTCTGTTTTGGGGGATTTTTTTTTATTTGGAAATAATTTTCTTTCTTCTTTTTTTTTTTTTTTTTTTTTTAATGTTTTGTGACAATGATTGAAGTTTGCCATTTGTAAAATCCCCAGATGGGGATGGGGAAGGGGAATTTAAAATATCAGGAACAAATTAGGGGGGGGTCATTCTCACTGGTTTGGTGCTTGGTTTCTTGCAGAATTATCAGCAATTGCAATTTTTCATAGAAATTGTAAATATAACTGAAGACCACCCTTGAATTCCACAGGAATTGTGGAATGCTGGGGAAGTCCCCCTGGAAACCAGAATATTTAGATATTCCTTCACTTTTATATCAGGGCACAATGTTAATTTTTGCTCTTAAAGCTCAACTCTCATTTTTTACAGATGAAAAACAACTTTATCCACTTTTAAAATAATGTTGGTGTGTGGGAGCCTCCCTTTAAAACCATATGATTTGTTGGTAGATGGGTTTTTCTATTAAAAAAATAAAAAAATAAAATCCAACTATCAGGGCTCCAAAAGCAGTATATATGTAAAGAGAAATTTGTTAACTGCAGTGGGAAGATCTAACCCTGGGTCACCTGCAAATCTCTCCAACAAGAGCTCCAGGGCAAACCCTAATTCCAGGGAGTAAAAAATGAAAATTAAAGCTGTAGCTGGTGAGTCCTGCAAGTTACCCAGGGTGGATTGATTTGAGATTTTTGATTGTGGTGCTGAGAGGGATGGGAAAGGTTCTGCCAGCCCAAGGATCTCCATGGAGACAGAAAAAGAACCTGATGGTCTGGCTGAAGATGCTTTTCATGACCAGAGGCATTCATTAAATAGGAGGTGAAGCAGGAGGCAAACTTTGGTATTTTTAACCAATCTTGGGGGTTGGGATAAAAAAAATTAAAAAAAAAAGAAGCTCTTTTGGAGATTTTTATATGGAGTGTTTATCCAGGTTGTTCTGTGGCCACCCTGAGAGTGGCACAGGTTTATTGAGCATTTCTGCAAATGATAAACAAATGCATGGAAAAAAAAAAAAAAAAAAAAAAATCCATGCAGGGAAATCCACAGAAAATCCCCTGCAGGTCCCAAAATATCCAAATATTCCCCGCCAAAGGGGGAAAGTGCTGAGCAGGGCTGGTGATGGGCAGGGCTCAGAAATGAGATTTCAGCCTTGGTGATGAGAGGCTGAAAGTGAATTTTGTTGGGGGGATGATGGTGGAATTCTGGTTGAGATGGGAAAGGATTTTAATGCTCAAATCAATTCTCCTGCCACCATCCCAGGGGCAGCCACAGCTGCTCTGGGAATCCATCCCAAAATCCCACCCATCCCAAAATCCCATCCATCCATCCACCCATCCATCCATCCCAAAATCCCATCTATCCCAAAATCTCATCCATCCCAAATCCCATCCATCCAAAATCCCAATCCATCCATCCACCCATCCATCCATCCATCCATCCATCCATCCATCCATCCATCCATCCCAAAATCCATCTATCCCAAAATCTCATCCATCCCAAAACTCTCCATCCATCCATCCCAAAATCCCATCCATCCCAAAATCCCATCCATCCATCCACCCATCCCAAAATCCCACCCATCCCAAAATCCCATCCATCCATCCATCCACCCATCCCAAAATCCCATCCATCCATCCATCCATCCATCCATCCATCCATCCATCCATCCATCCATCCATCCATCCCAAAATCCCATCTATCCCAAAATCTCATCCATCCCAAAATCCCATCCATCCACCCATCCCAAAATCCATCCATCCCAAAATCCCTCCATCCATCCACCCATCCATCCATCCATCCATCCCAAAATCCCATCTATCCCAAAATCCCATCTATCCCAAAATCTCATCCATCCTAAAATCTCATCCATCCCAAAATCCCATCCATCCCATAATTCCAT